>NC_056728.1:559188175-559200675 GCF_019279795.1 Protopterus annectens | reverse complement strand
TGAAGCCTGAAACAGTGTTATAAAAACATTATGGGGCAGAGGTTTGCTTTCCCATGCAACAAACATTTTTCTTGTTCTACATTGCATTTTTAGTACAACCTTTCAGATAATTTGATATCCAATGTTCAAAGAGAAAGATAGCAAAAATGAATAACCTGTTTGGATGTCTGAAACCCTATCTTAGTTTTAACCCATTCAGATGACACACTTAGAAAGTGTGTGTGTGTGTGTGTGTGTGTGTGTGTGTGTGTGTGTGTGTGTGTGTGTGTGTGTGTGTGTGTGTGTCTGTGTGTGTGTGCGTGTGTGTGTGTGTGCGTGTGTGTGTGTGTGTGTGTGTGTGTGTGTGTGTGTGTGTGTGTGTGTGTGTGCGTGCGTGTCCATTTGTGTTTATATGGGGGTGTGTGATATTGGGTAGGGAAGGGCTGCAACCTTTTATCAGTCCTATAAATGTTACACCACAACACATAATCCCAGATCTAAAAGTCATTGTTAGCAAAAACATTTGACAAAGAGAAAAGGAAAGGGGTAATGTTTGATTATTGTTTCATGCTGTTAATCTGTTTCACATATCTCACAGATTGTGTATGAATGTTGTAAAGTAGTTGAACTCTACTTCATGTTCTTTTGTTTTAAAAAATCTAATAAAAATGATTTAAAAAACAGGGGGTACATCTTAAGCAGAACTACTTTGTGACTGAGCAGAGGCAGTTAGTTATATTCTAGAAATCTGGGCTGAAGAACTGAGGCAGGTAGAAGAGATTAATGCTGGAAGCCAACAGAAAAAAAGAGGTAGGGAAGGACATGCCAGGTACTAGTACAGAGCAAAGAGGGGAATCAGAAACTAAAGGTGAGAGAGAAGAGGGAGACGGGAAGAGATTAGTGCTATTATCTGAGGAGGCAGCAACTAGACTAGAGCATAAGCAGACAGACAATCAGACCACGTTTTTCAGTGTTACCTCACAGAAGTACTGAGATCTCAAAAAGGAGTAGGTAGTACCATAGGATGTCACTGATTGTGATGCCTTCAGGATAAGATAAGTAATTGTGGGGAGGGGAACAGACAAGAAAGGGGTAAATAGCCGAACAATGATAATAAGAAGCAGCAGAGAATGTGTAGAAGTAGGAATGACAACACTGGGAGTAACAGCAATTTAGCAAAGGGAACTGGAACAGAATCAAACACCTCATTTCAGTGTTACCTTATGGCTCTGCTAATGCTTAACAGAGGACAGGTGGCAGTGCAGGACATATTATTCCCATGTACAGCCTAACACAGTGTACATGGCCAGGGTAGGAAACTCTGCATTAAGTTGAACTAGCTTGGCTTAGAATGGACCAATGTCAGGGGAAGAAAATGAAAGACTGAAAGAGCAGGGTGTATAAAAAGTACAACAGGGACAATTTACTGAAAGTAGAAGGTAAAGTACAATCTGTCAAGTAAAAGAACAAGGTAGTAAACAGTATGCAAAACAAGGGAGTGTAGCTGTGTGACACAGGAGAAAGCAGCCAAGCCAGAGTGGAGTAAAGAAGGAGAGAAGTGGATGAAATTTGAAATATATAGGGCAAGGATGTGACTTTTGGAATGCCTGAGTGAATTAGCATGTGGGATTTACAAAAGATTAGTAATGATTCCGTGAATTATTTGATTCACACATCCAAAGTGAATACAGAAGCAAGTACAAAGGAAAATAAAAAGATTGCAAGTAGCTGCATGTACTGTGATCTTTCAGACATGTAGAAAAATAAAAATCTTAACATCTGTCCATCTGAACAATGATCTATGAAAGGTAAATTAAAGAAAAAGATCCTGAAGCACAAAAAGGGAAAAGCGAGTATATAACCAAAAGTAAGCATCCTGTGAATACAATATGGTTTAGCAAAAGGGGAAGCTGGTAAATCAACAAACCACATAATGCTAGTCTGGGAGAAAAGATGATATGAGAGAAAACTGAGTGATAAAATTATATCAAAAAGAAAGAACGATCACCACGGCTCAAATAAAAGCAAACTTTTAGTAAAAAATAAAACAAAACGACCAGCAATACAAGGTAAGAGCTTTCACAGTCCTCAGACTGGTTCTTCAGACCTATTAAACAGTCCTACACCTAAACAAATTTAATAATCAAAGCAACCTTTCTTGGTGTACTGGAAAATATTAGGGTTCAACCAAACACCCTAATAATGGGCAACTTCAACTACCCCACCATTAACTGGGAAAACTACTCGTGTACCAACTCCTTAGCTCAACGCTTTCTGGAATTCATAAACTCCAGTGCCCTAGATCAGCTTATCCACACCCCCACCAGGGGCAACAATATCCTAGACCTAGTCATTACCAACATGAGTGACCGGTGTTCCACACCTGAAGTCAACTTCTCGTTGGTCCGATCAACCATAAGCTTATCACCCTTGATATCCACATCCCGCCCCCACCCCCCATTAAAGAAACCACAGTAAAAACATTCTCCAAAGCCAACTTCATGCTTCTTAAGACAGAAGTGGTGAACTTCATGACACCCATGCAGATGGACAATTCAGTTACAACTGCTGAATCCTACACAAATGCACTCTATAAGCACTTACACGGGTGCATGGATCGTACTATCCCAAACAGAACCAAGATGCTATCCTTGAAAAAAGGAAGCCAATCTGGTGGTCCCCTGCCATAAACAAACTGTACAACAGAAGGAAGAAACTGTTGCAAAAGAGGGTAAAATACCATGAGTGGAGGAGCTCCCTGGTCAACCTCAGTAAGAAGCTGAGATCCCTAATAAGATCCTCCAAAGCTAGCTACGAAAACAAAATTGCCACTAAATCCAAGGACAACCACAAAACATTCTATAGCTATGTCAAGAATCTAGGTGGCAACACCCAGATCTACTCTGAGTTGCAGCACAAAGGCACAAAAATTACAGAACCAACTGATATTGCCAACATCCTGGCAGATCGGTTCAGTGCTAACTTTATCCCCCTCTCACCCCCCTAAAGGGCCCATATCTATACAGGAAGAATGCAGAGTCCCTGTAATCACAACTACACAGGTAAAAGCTGCACTCTCTAAAGCCAAAAGCACAGCATCCATGGGACCAGACAACATCCCAGGCTGCGTTTTACACGAACGTCACAACGAACTGGCTGCCCACTTAAGCACCATGTTCAATAATAGCCTTGCATCAG
Organism: Protopterus annectens; assembly: GCF_019279795.1. NCBI lineage: Eukaryota > Metazoa > Chordata > Ceratodontiformes > Protopteridae > Protopterus > Protopterus annectens. The sequence goes on along the minus strand of NC_056728.1, from coordinate 559,197,498 downwards.
GCTTTGTGTCCACTGAATGGTGCACAGCAACAGTTATCCCACTCAGCAAAGGGGGAGCCACCACTGATCCTGGGAACTATCGACCTATTAGCCTGACAAGCCTGGTCTGTAAGGCCATGGAACGTATCTTCATGGAACTCATAAACAAAGTCATTGGTAACCTCCAAACACTGGATCCCACCCAGTTTGGGTTTGTGAAAGGCAGATCATGCCTCCTAAACCTCATCGACTTCTTTGAGGCAGTCAGCAAAGCCGTGGATGAGGGTAAGGTGGTTCACACAGCCTATCTTGACCTCGCCAAGGCTTTCGACACCATTCCCCATTCTGGAATTATAGCTAAACTCACTAAACTAGGTATAAATCCCTATGTCACAAGATGGGTTGCCAGCTGGCTCACTGACAGAACCCACACTGTAAAAGTTTACTGCAAATCTGACCTCAAGGCAGTGATAAGTGGAGTGCCACAGGGTTCCGTCCTGGGACCTCTTCTGTTTGGTATCTACTTCTCTGAAGTACAGGCTAACACAGAAGGCCTCTGGCTGATGAAGTTCGCAAATGACTGCAAACTAGGAGCCATAGTCAAGTCCCCAAATGATGTGGACATCCTACAGAAGGGCCTCACTGAGACAGATGCCTGGTGTCAGAGCCATGGCCTCAAGCTCAATGCCAAAACATGCAGTATCATCCCCTTTAGTAAAAACTCTGTACCCATGAACTACCACATAGGCAGCAATCTACTTAACACAGAATGTATGATAAGAGACCTTGGGACACAGGTGGACAGTAGTCACTCCTTTGATAGTCACATTGCCATAGTAGTCAGGATGTCCTTCTACGTGGCACACCTCATCATAAAAGGGTTCTCATCCAGGAAAAAAGAGTTCATTGTTCCCCTCTACTCATCACTCATTAGACCCATTATAGACTACAACGCCCCTTTTGGAATATAGCTCACAAGACATCTGCAGCAGCTGGAAAGGCCACAGAAGTACCTCACAAAGAGAATTACTGGCCTCAAACAAATGCCCTACACTAACCTCCTCAAAAAACTCCAGCTTTACTCTGTAGCATATTGCCTACTCCGAGGTGATCTCTGGCTAACATATAAAGCTATGTCTAACCTAGAGCTGTTGGACATGCTACACCTAAAGAAATCTCAATCCCTCCAAGCTACATGCTCTAGGGACCTAAGCCATGTCACCACAATAAACAGGACATGCTGAAGGGATAGATTCCTGTCCCAGAGACTTCCTATACTCTGGAACAAACTACCCATCTTTGTCAAGCAAAGTTCTTCATTAGCACTCTTCAAGAAAAATCTTGATGAGTGGATGGGAAATAGGAAATACACCCCGGGGATCACTTCTGTGTCTCTGCTGGACAGTGGCACTGGAAAACAACTTTCTTGGGTGGCATAAGCTATGGTACCTTGCTGGCTAGGCTTACGTAGGCCCTTGGGCCGATAGCCTAGTACCTACCTATGAACCTATGAGCCAGTCAGTTGCTGTGAAATAGAATTCAGCACTGGTTTAAGAGAAACTCTCTCATTAATACCTAGGTGTTTATCTGCATTTATATAGATAATCCACTCCTGTTCTCTCATTTCTGTAAAATTCTTGAAGTCACCACCTCTTATATTTGGATTAAGTAACTCTAGAGCTATGAACTTAAATGTATGTCCCTGCCCCATATCAGAAACATGTTGTGTTAATGCATTGCCTAGTTTCTTAGTCTTAATATCATTCATATGCTCTAAAATTCTATCTTTAAAAAGCCTGTTCATTTTACCTACATAGTATACAAAACACTCTACACAAAAAGCAAAATCTATAAGATTCTATGTTGTACAATCAGCATAAAAGGATGTCTCTGTTACAAAGGCTTGTGTAGGATGCATAAAAGTACACCCTGCATAGACAAACTTGCAGGCCTTACATCTCCTGCAAATAACGGTACCTGCATGCTAGGATAACGGTGCATAGTCCTTAGCATCCTTATAACAAAGTTATCCCTTAAGGGACATGCTATTTCTAAAACTGAATTGTGGTTTATCACTTACAATCTATTTAAGCTTGTCATCCTACACATAAAATTGCCCAATTTTTATTTACTATATCACAAATCGTGTTCACATTACTAGAATAAGTTAAAGTTAATCTAGCATCACTGCTAGTAGTATGTGCCAGTCTTGTATCTATGAGATGTTTAGGGGCATTAGAAAAATATGGTCTCCCTATAGACTCTCTTCCAGATCTTAAACTGTTTATGCAGTCATCTAGGTCTTTCTCTTCATAGCCCATTTCAAGGGGGCTTGTTCCATAGCTAAATCATCACTATGTGGCCTCATAATTCTAAGAACTTCTCTCTTCACTACATTCCTAGGTATATGGTGGGGGTCCATATTTGCCTTATGCAATAACAAATTCTTCTTACACTTTTTTTTAAACATCCCGGTCCTAAAATTCCCAATCAAATCCTGTATAACAGTCACATCTAAAAAATCAATAGACTCACTGGAGTAAACATAACTAAATTTCAAAAAAGAGGTGGTGGAGTGCAAATACACAATAAACTCAAGCAGCAATTCAGCTGACCTATTCCACAGAATAAAAACATCATCTATAAAGTGCTTATAACAAACTATATGTTCACAAAAACAATTATTATGTAGCACACAATCAGATTCCCATTTTGCAAGCATTAGATTGGCTTAGGAATTGGCACAAGCTATGCCCATGGCCACACCAATCTTTTGCAAATAAAACTCATCATTAAAAGTAAACACATGATTTTCAAGAATCAACTACAGAAGGGAACAGATCAACTCAGTCTTATCAGTGGAAAAATGTTGCTTCTCAATAAAATAGATCTAACATTGTCTATACCCCATTCAGTAGCAATTACTGTAAACAACAAGGCAACATCAAGAGTCACAAAAAACAGATGCTCATCTTTCCTGACAGTATGGGTTGCAAAAAATAAATAATTCAAGAAGTTATCTGTATCCTTAAGAATAGTGTTGATGGTATCCACAACTGGGCGCAAACTTTTTTCCCACAAAGATAGACAGAGGTTCCATAGCCCAACCCTGACTTGAAACAATGGCATGCAAGGTTGCCAGTACAAACAGGGTACAAGGGGATGCTCAACAGTAAAATACTTAAATAATTCCTCGGTGATCGCCTTAGTTATAACCATATCAAACAGAAAGAAAGCTAATCTCTCAATAATATCAGAAACTTGTGGTCTAGTCAAAGAAACAAAAATATTTGAATCACTCATAACAAATACATTTGTTCCAAGTAGAGAGTCTTATCTAAGACCACAATACTGCCCCCTTTATCTGCTGGGTGGATTTCAATAGATAACATCTTCTTTAATTCATGTAGTGCAGGTTGTTCACCAGGGGTTAAATTATAAAACAGTTTACCATGTTGTCCATTCAGTGCACACTGGATCCCTTTCTTACAACCTCCTATGAAAGTCTCTAAAACTGGATGGATATTAGAAAAAAAAGTGCTAGGTTTGTGAAACCCAGTCACATCATTACTGCATGCCAAAAACTGGCATCTCAAAGAATTCCTAGCAAACAATTTTACATCAGAAGCAACATCAGGTAAATTGGATTTCTGCACAGAAATAAAGGATACACCTTTATTCAACAGCTTACATTGATCTGAAGTTAAAGAAACCGAAAACAAATTTAACACTAATTCATTAGAACTCTACTGCGAGCAGTTACCTTCAAGGTGTTGTCCACCAGCCATTGTAGCTGCTGTAGTCACCCTTTCCTCATTGTCAGAGACTTCAAGAAAGAAAGATCGAGAAGTCAGTTGAGGTTCTAGTCTGCAAAGGTGGAGCAATCAGTACTGCAGGAAAGAACAGGCAATTACTCTGAATTTAGTAGTACTGAGGGCAACTGGGAATTCCTGCTAGGATACTCAATGGTCTGGACTGTAAGCCTAGTAGCAGCCTAGGAAACTATGATGCTGTGCTTTGCAGTTAAGGGAGGCAGTCCTGAAGTCATGTTTACAAGGTCCCTGGGGGAAAAATATGTAGCTCAGTGAATTCTAGAATTGCTTCTCAGTAGTGAGATCATGTCAGGCTAGCACTATATCATGACAGAGGTGGATAGAAATCATCCTGTGGATGTAGACTGTCAACAAAGCCTTCAACTTAATCCCAAACCACAGCCTCCCTACAGAGATGAGAGGAGTGGGTATAGATATAAACTGTGGACAGGCAAAGTCAGAATGAAAGATTCAGGAAAGCAACTCTCAGAAAATATAAAGATAAGAAATGGTATCCTGTAGGGGTTGGTCCTGTGTCTTGATCTATTTAATGTGCTCATATCTGACCGTTTACTGCAAGTAGAAAATTGGATCAGTTTGTGACCACATGACACTGAATTTAGGGGATGACAGCTGGGGTGGAACAGAATAAAAAGAGGGACATATAGAGACTGAAAGCATGGTCTAAAAGGTGATAGCTTCTCTTCATTTAATCAAAGTGTGTGGTACTGCATCAGAGAAATTACATTACTAGAGAAGTAATGGTAAAAACATCTAAAACAGAAAAAGGACCTGAGGTTAGTCATAAATGATTGGGGTAAGCATGAAAGGGAGGAGAAAAACAAATAAAATGTTGGGGTACATATGGAAGTGCAGTATTCAGAGATAGGAAGGTGATAACTCAATTTTGTCAGGTATGATTAGGCAACAGAATGTATACTATGTCCATTTCTGAGGACCATACAGAAAAAGCAAGGTCATCCTGTTTGAAAGGATACAGAGGAAAACTATCTTTACTTCCAAGAGGGACTTTTTGAGCAATGCTAGTGTGCTCCAGCTATCATCCTGCATAATACAAAGAAGGGAAGATCAAACACCATTAAGAGAACATTTATTTAAAGAAGCTGAAAACATATGCAAGTGTTTTCATGCATAAGGCACTTTATTGGGTAACTCAATGAAGTGTGTGTGCATAAAAGTGCTTGCATGTGTTTTTGAGCTGTACTAAATAAAAAAAAAAGTTTTCTCCATACTCGTTCTATTCCTTCCTTTAGAATTTGAAAGTTAAGATTTGGATCAAGATTTACATTAGCAACACTAAAGTCATTCCATTTTCTTCCATCAACTCATCCAGACCAAATCAAAACAGTATAAACATAGAATAACTCAATGCCAGAAGGTGCAGCAATAAATTGTCTTGGTTAGAAGCCCCAGTGGCTCCATAAAATGCTGACATTTACTGAAAAAAGGTTCCAAAGTAGTGACCACATGCCATCCTTCCCTGTATTTAATACTTACCACTCATCCAGAGCCTCTGCTGAGAATAAAGCTTTTACAAGTGGGGATATCCCCATATTCCTTGGCAATTCTATCACATCTGGAATTCCAAGGCAGAATAACAACCTCAATCCCATACACATCATAGTAACTATTAATAAATCTCTTACCATATCCTGGCCAACCAAAGAACCCTTAAAATGGCACCTGCAACCTGTGGTGCATACCTAAATAAGCTGGAGCCCTCATCATTGAACCAAGCACAATTACCAATGGGATTTCCACTAACTATCCATTAGAAGACCTGTGTTCCTATAAAGAAATATGTGCAATGCTTTCTAAAATTTTTCCATGAAAACCTACTGGACAGTATAGTGCACTCTCCTGTTCAGAACTCAAATTTCCTGGAAGCACTTCTCAGAAATATAACCCCATTATAACCTCTGCCTATAATTACTTCATTGCTGATCAGATCAGACCATCATCCTGTGATTGTTCATCTTTAGGTCTAAACTCAAATTGCTTACAAACTCTACTATTTTTAGACTTTTTACAAAGTCAGACACTATAGTTTGCTAATTACCTGGAGCAGTTTAAGATCCCCCCCCCCCCCCGGCCTAATAGTTAAAACCACTACATTTGCAGAGACTTTCTATTCTCACATAAACACATTGGTCTCAAAATGGCATAAATATAATGCCAAGTTTGGAGAAAAACTTGTACTGGAACCCTAAAATAAATAAGGTATATAAATAAAAGAAAACATTTCTTACTCTTTGGAAAAAATGAAAGCTCTGTTATCCAAACTAAATTAAATAAGTAAAAAAAAGACATTTGAAACAAATTCAAATTCATCAGGTTCTTATATGAACTGAATATTGCTATGTCTGTCAGTGTTAACTGGAAGTCCTTGTTTATGTTTGTCAGAAACTTTAGAACAATACCGAGCATTTCACTGATCTAAAATATAACAATGACTCCTCCATCCCAGAAGACAGAGCTAACATACTATCAGATAAATTTAGCTCAAATGTTCCCCCATCACTTCAGTTTCCATCAGAATGGCATCGTATTTCCACCTCCTCCCAAAGATCATCTGTAAGCAACTTTTAAAGGCATCCTCTGACACAAAACACAATACATGAAAGGGTCTTGACAATGCACCAGGGTGCATTTTTGTCAGTATGAAGCACTGTCTCACTGACCCGATCCTGAATCTGTTCAACCACTGCTTTATGCAGGAGGTGTGAAGAAAGTTGTGGTCATTGCTTACCATAACGGTGGACCCAGTACTGATTCTGATGATTAAAGATCAATAAATGTTACTAGCCATAGCTGTAAGGTAATGAGCCACATCATTATGGAACTCATGTATAAAGATATTGGAAACTTATAATCACTTCAGTTAAACCAGTTTGGGTTTATGAAATGAAAATTCTTCTTGCTTAACCTAGTGGATCTTTGAAAATGTTCACTGAGATGTTGGATGAGGGTAAATTGTTATGTACCTGAACGTGGGCATTATCAACAAAGTAAATGTCAACTCTTACGTAACACAATCAATAGCAAAGCATCATACAGACAGACCCCCAATTAACTAGGATTGGGTGCATACATCTCTAAAAATGTCAATAGTATTGCAGTCCCCCAGTACTAGGCCTACTGTTATTTAGTATTTACTTTTCTGACATCAAAGTTAGTCAAGTGTCTTTGGCTGACCAACATTGCAGATGATCAGAAACATGGAGCTATCATCCATTCTCCAGAGGGCACCCAGATCCTGCAAAGGGGTCTAATGCATAAAAAACAGTAGAACTAGGACCAATGTTTTAAATTAAAAGAAAAAAAGTATAGCATTTGTCCTTTTGAAGCCATGAGCACTCATATACCTATAATATAAATACTTTCCCCAAAAAACATTAATATTAAGGACCTCTGTACTTTTATTGACAACAAGTCTTCTTTTGACAACCACATATCTGCTGTCATTATAAAATCCTTTTATCTAGCCCACCTGATTACCAAAAGGTATATCACCTAGGTCCGAAGACTATATCACCCCTTTCTACTACTCCATTTGTCATGTGCTTGCCCAAACACATGATCTGACTTAAAAAAAATAATGAAAACATTTCTTCACTAAGAATATCAGAACCATAGTCAGCTGATCTGGTATCCTGTGTAGATCCCCACTCTGGTACCCCCTCAATCTACAGTTGCATAAAAAAAATTGAAGAGAAAAGATATGGCATTAATTTAGGTAGGTGACATATCCTTGTGGCTTTATAAGTCAATGTCAGTACTGTACTCTCACATGAATGGCACATGCTGATTGTGACTCCTGATAACTTGCATCCAGGTCAGCTGCCTCATTCACTTCACCCTATTTATGGCTCTGAAAAAATCAGCAGACTAAGTTGCCTGAGCTAGGCAGAACATTAGCTCACTTTTCTCTCTCTCTCTCTCATATAGAGTCCTACAGGGTGACATCTGTAGAGACTAGACAGTTTCAAATGACCCAATCATGGATGACCTTCTACATGTCTGCTGTCTGTATTTCCAAAAACATCTGTACAAGAGATCTAAACCTCCACTCCAACTTAAACAGAGCTTGCTGGTAGGATAAATACCTCATCCAAGAAATTCCTCTCCTCTGGACCAGGGTTCCTCTTCATATTAAATAAAGTAGGATCTTAACCCTCTTCAAACACAGCCTAGATGAATGGATGAGACACCATTAATTCACACTAGACCTGGTTCCACAATCCCTTATGTAAAGGAGGAGCAAGCAGTGGGAATTACAGTGGTAGGTTACAAATGACCTACCTAATCAACTCCCTGTTAATAACCTATGAACCTATAAATCTTTGAAGACAGACTATGAGAGTCTGATGTCTTTTCATTGAAAATGAGAAGAGAATGGGGTACATAATATGGGCACATAATTTAAGGCAATCTTCTAAGTATTAATTGAAGCACAAATAAATCCATGTATTATTAGATGTGTGATGTAATGGCTGGACTGGGGGGGGGGTAGAACACAAGCACTTGTGAATAAGGGTAAGAAATATGAATTTATCAGTTAAGGTGGGAGTATCCAGGGATCAGTAGTAGTCCCAATACTTCTTAGCATAGTTTTTGCTTCCATTCCATCAAACAGACACTGTTGTGTTGGCAAACATGCAGACAATTGTAAAACTGCCTTAATTATAACAAATGACACTGACTATGACACATTCAATAGTTATATATATTAGCAGTGGTAAGCTGGCTTGATTCTAATGGACAGTAAGTGTAATGTAATCCATTTAAAAATGGTCCCCATTAGACCAATATATATGACATCTGAGGTACTGGAAGAAGTAAAATACTTTAAAGTTTTAGGCATTAATTTAACAGATAAATGCTTATTTGGAAAACATAAAGCTATAATAACTTGGCAAGCACTACACTAAAACAATTCAGTATTCTCTTGAAAAATGTTGTCATTTGAGATACCAGCTGCTTAACATCCATTTACAAGATCTACATAAGGCCATTACTTGAGTGAAATAACATATTTTGTACTTATAATCAGGGAAACTGTATAAACCTTTCAAAGAAAATTTGCAAGATGGCCTGAAACTATACACACTGAGGTATAGATATATTACAGGAAAATTAATTTTTGTCTGTTAAGTATTTAATAATTGATGTTTGCAACCCATTTCAGATGGAGAAAAACTTCAGTGTATGTCCTCATCAGAAACAGCAACTTGCAGTTTAGCATACCCAGTGTTATGCTAATTACTTATAAAAGTAATAAGTTACTATTACTAGTTACTTTTAAGTGAAAGTAATATATTACTATTACTTATTATTTTTCTAAAAAAGTAATATATTACTATTACTTGTTACTAACTAAAGTAACTAGTTACTTTTGAGTTACTTTTACAAAAGTATAGTTTATCAATTTTCATGTTCAGATTTACTGAAACAGTACTTGTGTGTGAAGAATACATGCTTTCTGCACACGAATATGAGTGTATTGAAGTT